>NW_027249480.1:0-7500 GCF_030848795.1 Temnothorax nylanderi | reverse complement strand
TAAAAAAAAGATACTTGCGGATTTAATTAAGGAAGAGTGTTCTTTGTGTGTGATAGAGATTATTATATTAAACAACACGCGCGCCCACTTTTTATCGTGGCCTAATTCTAACAATACGTTTCGTGTAATAGGATTAGTAGCATTGAGGCTACGGCGAAGTTAAAAGATGCCCTCGAATCCAGAGATTTGGCTACCATCTTGCAAATTTTCATCGGTAAAGCCGACGTAAGCGTGCCGACTCTGATACCCGCTGCTATTTAGATTCGGAGATTGCGAATGAAGTGGACCAATGTAGTTCTATAAACACGTTGAAGTAAAAAATATATTTCTTAACGTCGATTCACAATATATATAAACCGCTAAATTGTACAATTACACTATTGTACAATCCTAGTTTTAAAAATGTACAATATTACGATTAATGTTAATTACAGTATAATGCGCATTCGGGTGTGTATGTATATATATATAAATGATATTGTTTCTTCATGAATCTTGGAACTATTGCAATACAATTTAGTTCTCTACTCAACCTCATACAAATTACTTACTCGCTCTTAAAAACTGGAAAGTATGTTACGCATTATCTATGTCGCAGAGATTTCGTGTTATTATTTTTTTTTGCAAAGTTCCAGGGAATCCATAAAAAACTGGGATATTGTGGAATGAATAAAAATTATTGATATAAATATAAATAAAATTTATAAATATAAATCTATATCATATAATTATATTATATAATTATATTTATATTTATGATAAGATAATTCATAATATATTTATAAATATTTATAGATATAAATTAGTAAAAATTTTAACTCACGATTTCACTGACAGAATCTAGGATTTTGCAATCACTAGTAAGATTGTGAAATTTTTATTCCATAATATCCGTTTTTTATGGATTGTCTTGGAATTTTATAAAAAAAACCTAATTACAAAAAATCCTTGCAACATCTAGGCAGTGTTAATGCAGTTTACTTGCCAAATCTTAAATTGGCATTTGTCTCCGGTTGTTTGCTTTCGAATAAGAACAATGCCTTCTAGATCTTACAATACTTATAAAATTATATATGCACGTAATTTCTTATTTCAAAATAAGTTATAATCGAATATGCCTGATCTGCTATTATAGAATTAATTTCATGAAACGTAATCTTTGTATTACAGACCGATTTTGAGTGCCGATATTCCATAAATGATCAATCTTGTCGTGCAGTAGAATATGTTTTCTTCTCTTAAAACTTCCAAGATTACATAAAAAAATATGGCCTGCAAAAACATAATAGATTAGTCGAAAGAGATCTTTTACTATCGATCGAGTCTTCATCGAGATATAATTGATTCTACTCACATATTATCAGTCGTTCGCACAACCGCTTCCAGAGGATCTCTGTCTTCAGTATCCGCTGTTACAGTATCCGCTGTGGATGTCACGGTGTATTCCAAGTTTTGTCCTGTATGCGGCAAAATGCTTTCCGGATTGTCATCCGGCTGGACGATTTCTACAACACCCGTCGCTTCGACCTCCAGTTTCAGATCTCTCACGAGATCCTGAATCGTTTTTGCCTGGGCTCCTTTATCGCCCACCATCTCCTCCGTGTTCTTCCCCGTCAGGATTCTGTTCAGCGACTGCTTGTCATTCGTTTTCGTTCGGGAGTGCGTCTGCATATGTCTCTTCATGTCACTTCGTACTCGGAACGGCTTGCCGCACACCGCGCACGGATGCGGCTTCTCGCCGGTGTGTATGCGTCGATGGTTCTGCAAGTAGCTGCTCGCGCGGAACGTTTTGTTGCAGTAGTCGCAGCGGTAATTCTTCTCACTGGTGTGGATACGCCTGTGCACGATCAATGAATATTTCCGTGCGAACTGCTTGGAGCAAAATTCACACTGATGATACTTCTGCTCCGAATGGATACTCGTCGAATGATACTTTAAGTCGCCCCATTGTCGAAAGTGTCGCCCGCATTCCTCGCATTTGTACGGTTTGTCACCGCTATGAAGTCTTTTGTGTACCTGTCAATCGCAACCGAATAGTTAGATTTTTATATATTGTTGGTAAAATTAAATATATCCCTTGCGCGAACAATGCAATCGATGCTTACCTTCAGCGCGCTAGCGGCAAAGAAACGTTTACTACAGATATCGCACTGATGCGGATGATAAACTAAGCTATTTTTATGGTGGAATGAACGATTGCACTGAGTACACGTTAATTCGTCACCTACAAGAGAATATCGTTTTTAAAATCCCTCTATCTTCAGCGCGTCAAAGAGTTTCCGGAGGAAAAAAAAGGGATTATACAAACTTGACTTTCGCGTTTTCGGTGATTTCTTTTTTTTGGCCGTTTGTGGAATGTCAGTCTTTGCCTTCTCGTCGGAACTTTTATTCTCGCTAACGGCCGGTGGTCTTATTTGTTGGTCCCTCTGTTGTACCTCTTCCGTGACACCGGTGATGGTCCATATAGTCGATTCGTTGTTCGCACTGGGTAACGGAGAGTCCGTATCGTCGTCGATATGCGCGCCAGTTTCTTCCACTGCAAGCGAAAAAAAAACCAATTACAATTGCATCGCAAAATTAAAAACAAAAATGTTAATGTCAAAGATGTTCTCTTACCTACGCCTCGAATACCCTCCATAAGATCTTCGGGTTCACTGAATTCCTCGATCACAGTATTGTCTAGAGTGTGTACTGTTTCCGGCACTGATATCGAGATATTAGTATTAGTCGCTTAAGCTATTCGCGTCTCCTGTTTTACCGGTTCGTAATGCACCTATAAAAATTATTCAATTATTTTTCATTTCGTAAAGATACATACGTATTAAAAGGGTCTAACTATTCACTTTCGATAATGTATACCTTTAAATGCTCAAAGAACTTCAACTGACTGCTAAACTTAGAACTACACAATTCGCACTTGAAGATGTTAGCCTGAACTTCGCTAGTCAACTCAATCGTCGCATTATCTTGACTCGATTTGCTACTGTCCTTCCGCGGCGCGTTTTTCTTCGTCTACTGTTGCTTCAGTTTACGAGGTATCCTCTTCTTGTGCGGCAGAGTTCTCTTGGGTCCGGACGCCGACGCGGCGTCCTCACTGCTTTCCGTGGAAACCTCAACGTCGTATTCACTTTTAACGTTGATAAACTCCTGCTTTACGTTCTGCGTGATCCTCTTGAAGGGCTGCAGAGGCGGGTACACGGACGGAGCGGCGTTCGGTTCCGGCACCGCTTGAATGGCGTACGAATTCACTGGCGTCAGGGTCTCAAGGTGCGAAACGTCCGGTAGAGTCGGGTCCTCGTGCTGCGACTGGATGTGGAGCTGCTGCTGCTGCTGCTGCTTCTGCTGCTGATGCAGCTGTACCGCGACCAGGGCCGCGGCGAGTCTACGGTCCTCCTGCATCACACAATTCACATTCTACGTGCAAGGTAAAAATATACAGTCATACGGGCATTAAGTAGCATATTACAACCTCCTGTCAATTCGTGCGGCAGCAAGTCGTCCGCCTCGTAATACTGCGTGCCGGTGCCGTAGTCGGTGCCAACGCCGGCGTTGATCATGTCCACGACCATGCCCTCCGAGATTAATTCGCCGTTCAGAGTCAGCAGCGGCACCCCCTTGCTCAAGGACTCCCCGTCGGCCCTCTGGATGGTGATGTACTGAGCACCCTCCATTCCCTCCAGGAGCACGGCTTGCGCCTCCTCCGTTGTAACTTCCATAACTGAGTATTCTGGATGCAAAGACTAGTAACTGTCCTTCTCACAAGCTTTCACCTATCTATAGATGTCAAACCTGGTGGATCATAAAGAAGAGTATAGGTAAAAAATCAATTTCCTTCGATTCGACTCTATGCGATTAAAAATAGTTCAAAGCTAAAATAGAATAATCAATTCCAATGTACACAAAACGTTAAAATTACTCGCAGATCTTTCTATTGTCGTGTAACAATTTTAAAATCGTTCTCATGTTATAGTAATAATAATTTTTGTTCAAATCAACGAGAAAGTCTATATTTTACGAATTTACTGAAATATTATTGTCTACTACCACAGTGGAATCCACACATTTTCAATGTAATTTTCAAAATAACACATTTTCAATACTATCATTATTTTTATATTCTGTATATACACAGTGACAGTAACTTTTACTCAAGTCAACGAGAAAGTCTGTATTTTGCTTTTCACGCGCAATATAATATTCCTCAACCTTTCACTGCCAAGAGGCTTTTGTTAGCACTAAAATCCATCGCGACTAAGATTAAACGATACCCCTCCTTATCAGATAGCGGGGTCTAACGAGATAATACAATCTTTTTAGCGCTTCTATTCCAAGCGAAGTAAAATAAAAGAAAGAGAAAAGTGATTCAGTCCCGAAAATAGTATCGGCACCGGTGACCGGGCGCGCCGGCGGAGTTTGAATTTGGCGGGGGGTGCGTACTCTTGAGCGACTTGACAGCGGGACCAAGGTCACTGCACCCGGACCACCGCATCGGAAAATCACGGCCGCGCCTCGATACGCGCCGCGCGCACCAGAACACGCTCGTCCTCACCTCCCCCCTGGGTGCCCATTTTCGCGTTTCATACAAAGAAAGAATTAATTTACATTCCCTCATATATTTTAAATCTGGAGTCTGTCAATATGGTGTCTATATGGTCAGAAGATATTACAGCTGCAAAAGAATTAGCAACGTTATTACGCGTACGTATTATGTGATATAATTTAAATGCTGTAATACAATGGCCAAATTGCCAAAATCTTTATTGAAACAATTTCTGTTCTGAGAGCAGAGAGATATTACATTCATAAATACGCACTTCGAATTTTGCTCCGATATCACGTTTTCTTGGAAAAAGCTCGTTTCTCCTTTCAATTGGTTTCAAGAGCTTATCCGGGCCGATTTAAAAAATGGAGATAAAATAAATAAATATGTAGGTTCAGTTAACGATCTTTTTTATAACGGCGGATGGCAAAAACCTGTGAAGAATGGATATTGGATACATAATAGAAATACATATGCACACGCAACACGGTACGAATACATGCGTCTTTCTTGCCCTTCTTCTTAACTCTGCAATAATTTTTAAGAAATTTAGTAAAACTCACCTATTAAATTAATATTTAAAAACATTGTAGGGAAGATGTGATATTATGCATGGAATCAAGCGCGGAAGCATCCAAAGATTGGAGTCTCTTGCCTATGGTTTCTAGAAAAGAAATATTAAAGAATCTTGCATCTACATTAGAATGCAATGGGTATTAATTTACTAGAAAATTTTCATGTATTTTTAAAGTTTATTGTTTATACATTTGTGTGATTGTTAACACTTAGTAACACTCTTAACAAATATATTTCCCTTTTTGCTTTCTTTTTCAGCGAATTTAATTTTGCAGAAACAGTATTAAACACTATAAAATTAGGAAACGTCGTTCGCTCTAAATTAAAATGGCTGGATGAAAGATTAGAGATAATCAAGTTTCATGGATCAAAAAACATTGTTTCTATTTATCATGCAGATGAAGAAACATTGTTTAATTATCTGACATTATCTTTTATGATTGGCAATTGTGTCATTGTGCTACATAATAAAAATTCGTGTACTTTAGCACCATATTTTAACATGTTTTCAACAGCTGGGATACCTGTAGGCGTTGTAAATTTGTTGTCAAGTAGAGATATGTGTCAATATTTTAGCTCTCGACATTATGATCTACACGACGCACTCAATGATTGTACTTCTATAAATCATATTATACTCCCTCTTAAATAATTTTAGTAACAGTATTACATATGCTCCATAATATTTGTGTATAAAAGTAAATAAACATATTCATGTATTTATTTAGATATTATAACTTTAAAAAATAACAGTTCTCTTGTCATTTATTAATTATAATGTTTTAAAATAAAATTGTTTATATAATAGTGTCTCTTCATATATCCTTTAACTTAATATTATCAAAGATTATATCAAAAATAACATTTAAAATAACATTTTAAAGACGCCAGTTTACATCCAATGAAGAAATTGTTCGCAGTATGTCAAGTTGGCAAAAATTCAATCAGAAATTGCTAACTATGTTCTCATTAACTTGTGTTTTAGTGGCGGAGTTTTCTGATATTTTATCTGACAGCAATCTGGTAGTAAATTGTCGAACGCAGAGTTTGTTCTTATCTGTTTCTGCCACAAAATTGCATCAAACTGTATAGTATGTCGAACTCTACTTAATTTCTAACATTAATTGCCCTATTTTGTCAACAAACTTTATTATACATATCGTATCCCGAAAAGAATATATATTGTCACACAGACTTACAAAATTTCAATTTTGAGTTAAACCTATAAAATATATGCTTTAAATGTTATCTACGTGCTAACAATGTCACAAGTCTACGTGCGAAATCCGCCGCACGGGGCAGAAGTGTCATTATTCTTTTAAACTGAAGAATAGTGTCATAAGTGAGTTGACAAATGAGTCACAGCCAACCTTTTCAAGAAACAATGTACGTTTTATTACAACAAAATATCGTAATTGCAATTGAGTCAACTATCTCACAATTCGAAAAAAAAATGGAATTAAATATTTTTATCCTCTTTCCTGAAAATTAAAGATTTAAGAAGAGATTAAAGAAGAGATTAAAATTAATTTACTTTGGTAGAAATGGACATAAATGCATGATTACCAAAAATAAGGGAAAAAGAAAATAGAAAAGATTTAAATACATCACTATTTCATTTATAAAGAAATAAGAATTTTGCCTAATTGTAAGATATATTAATAGCTATTATGCTAAATTTTTCTCACATTAATTCGTATAAAATATTATTATCTGTTTCTCTTAATAAATTACGGTATAACAATTAAAATGTTTGTTGAGCAGTGCAAAAAAGCAATAATTTGGCTGGCGAAAAAAGTTGTCAGAGAACAATCGAAAAATTTTTTGAGATTGTCAAGGTTGTCATATCAGATCTGGTTCTTTGTGACCGCGCTACAAATTGTATTTTCTGCATTTAAAATAAGATAGATATATGCATGATTAGACGTCAGAAAGAAAAAGAGGAGGAATATGAAAAGTACTAGTAAGTTTAGATGAAAGAATTGTAAAGAACAAATTAGATTGGTTCGTTTTTATTCGACTGACTTTTTATCCGAGTTATATAAATTCCGAGATACCTTATACGTAAACTGGAACAAAAGAACAAAGAACATCTTCAAAATATGTAAACACCCGTTATATACTGTTTAGTTCGCGTGACATTTACCTTTTTGATCTTCATAATGTTATTAGCAACAGAGAGATTAGCAACGAAATATTATCTATAGAGCGTCTTTTGCGATATTTCCAAATCGAAGTTCGCAAGTACAGTTTCGTTTTCATCTGTTCTTATTTTCGACGTGCGACGATAGCGATCGTATACGCGTATTACTTCTTTAATATTGCTGGGAATTGATTAATAATCAGAATCAAAATGTGTGAGCGAATTAAAATTATAGAGCGAT